>NW_020272948.1:363811-383340 GCF_003268045.1 Sipha flava | reverse complement strand
ACACACACACACACACACACACACACACACACACACACACACACACAGAATTGTTAGTGCAAGTTTTGATGACAACACTTTTTTTTTGGTTTTTTCCTAAACGACCCTCGTAGGTCCTGCATTTTTTGTTGATAAAACTACTAATAGTTTATGTTGCCTTATATTCTCGGTGAACATTGACTACTGTGAAATGTTATCGTTTCCTGAATTATCATCTTTTCCAGTACATTATGAACAAAGTATATTTTATTAGTTAAAAAATTGATCTTAGACTATTATTTTATCAACAGTAATAATATTAATTTATGAATCTTCTAGGTAATAATAAAGACCGTGAAAAATATGGACCGAATAAAAATTGGGAAAGAGAAGTGATCAATTCCATAAGAACTATTTCGTATTGCATGATGATGATGAAAACAAATACGTTTCAAGTATATTTTACATATTTCGTGTTATAATACGTGTATAATTAAAATGACAGAATACGACATTTAGTTAAATTTGAATACTTTAAACAATTAATTAATGCATTTTTTTTTTACATTATAACAACAAAAATTGTACTCGTTCTCGCTTAGACGCTTTCGTACGTGATACGTCCACTTCGATTATTAAGGCTGTGTTACACGAAACTAATCTACTAACTACTACCAAGTTCACTGTCTGCAGATTAAAAATCATCATCTAATTTGAGTGTGCTAATAAATTGGTAAACTACGTCCATAACGTACTAGCCTATTTGATGAATTAACCGTACTACTTTTTCAGTTGTCAGTAAAAATAGGATCATGTACATCGACACAATTATAGTTTTTATCTAGTAGATTGTATTACTCCGACATTACAACACGCTGGTAAAATAATTGACTGGTACCGTGCGTACGAAACAACTATTTTACTATGTGCAAGTGAAACAGTCGACTGGTGGTATAATGTTTCACTAGTTGCTGGTAAACTGTCATCGTGTTACGTACACTTTAGCGTTTATGAGAAGCAGTGGCGGCTCGTGTATATGTGCACAAGTGCATGTGCACTACCTACCAAAACTCAAAAAAAATTTAAAACATAAACCATAATAATACAACTAAATACTTGTAATGTTATTAAAATTATTTTTCAAAATATAAAAATATAAATTCTGAATATTATGAAAATAATATAATACATATTTAGATTGGGTTATTCCAAAAGCCAAACGGGCAGGCGGTTGTCTGCGACGGAACGGTATCAGTGTGTGTGTGTTATAGTAGTGCAGTAATGCACACTATTGCTGTGCCCATTTGTAGAATGTAAAAATTAAAACAAGTCGAAACACCCGTTATAATGGAATCGATCTGCACATTCGTTTCTGTGCACATAACCAATTAAATTATTTTCAGCGAATTATTTTCGATGTCACCGCATTGTTGCGCATGGGCATTATTTATTTTTACTCTCATTTGTTTATTATATTCCGATTATCGGCTGATAATGTAAGTCATTATCTTAAATTCAAAACAACAATCGTGTTTCTGTTTACTATGGACCACCAACGTATATTATTATTCGTGTAACTAACGAACAGCAATTAATTTATTTAGATTAAAATTAATTTAGATAAGTACGTTATATGTACCTATACTTATTTTAAAATTAATATTTTTTTTACCCACCTACATATCTTACAAATTATTTGTGCACACCTTATGTGAACCTCAAGAGCCGCCACTGGCGAGAAGTAAAAGAAACAGACGGACACAGTACAGAGAAATAATGAACACAATCGGTAATGTACTTGTTGGATGGTGCACTTTAGCAGCTGCAGTCACGGACGTCGCAGCTCTGGTCCAGATCGAATCCTAATTGAAAACGTCATTCTCCCCGTAACTTACGCGTCGCGATGTATACGCCGCATATTTATTGTTATCATTGTTTTTTTTTTTTTAAGATGAAAATTAAATAATGAAAATCCTTTAAAATGTTCGTCGAGGAACCAATCACTAATTGCCCAGGGGCGTACTTTGGGGGGTGCGTATTCACCCCTCTTTATTTAAGAAATCAATTATATGTGAGATACACATTTCAAATTTTTTTAATGTGAACCATTTTATAACGAAATCAAATTACGCGTGGCTGTGAATACTGAATTGAGCTTTTTGTCGGGTCCAGTGAAAACATATAAAACCCAAGCATAACTTTCAAAACACAGACAGGTATTAAAACAGAAATACATAAAAGTCGATTCTAAGTAAATCCGGGATTAGATTAAAAAAAAAAAACCACAATATTAAGGATTCACAAGATTTAAATATTACCAAACATTTTACTTGTAAATGTTGAACCTGAATTAAATAAAATAATTGATTCGCCCCCCCCCCTAGAAGTAAGTCTAAATACGCCCCTGTAATTGACATTATTACGGAATCTAAGTAGGGAATAAATAATGATTGTTCGTAAAGGTTATTAGTATTATTATCAGTGGCGTATATAGGAATTAATTTCGGGCGGGGGGGGGGGTTATGAAAGAATATATACTAAATGAAGATTATAAATTAACTTATTTTTAATAACTATGAAAATTAGAATACATAAATTTAATTACAGGACAAAGTCTAATTTTCGAGGTAGATTTGCAAAATTATTTATCACTTCTTCAGTGTTTATTGAAATACTTCGATGAATTGACATGAGAGCTAATCCTGTTAGTCGATTTTCGCTTGTACTATTTCTCAAGCACGACTTCAATCTTTTCAATATCAAAAACGATCTTTCTGATGACGCTGTTGAGACTGGTAAAGTTACTAACATTGACATTAAGCACCATATATTTGGAAAAAAATCAACGGATAGTTTATTCAAAGTATCAATAGCAGATTTGGATTTCTGACAAACCACGGAACATTTGCAATTATTCTGAGGACTTTGTTTTAGACAATTTGCATTTTTTTAATGTGCGAGGATGCACAATTACCCCATACCGGGCAAGCGTAGGTAAGAATTGGGCGTATAATTTGCTTAAAAATTAGGAGAGAGCATTTTTTTCCCATACTAGACAGTTTGGTTTTAATTAATACATAGATTAAAGAAATGCACACGTGGGTCGTACTAACCATAAATTTCGGGGGGGGGGGGGGGGGGACCCCCTAAACCTCCCCCCCTATATACGCCACTGAATATTATTAGAATAATTATCTCGTTGTGTTATTATCGTACAGCTCTCCGCGGTAGTAATACCGTCAACAGAAGTCGACGCAATAACACAGCGTGCAGTGCACTAACACGGGATTTTACAACCGCCGTAATTTAATAAGATAAAATCATAAGCTCACGTGCACACTAACGAAAACATAGAGCTAAAAACTTTCCAAAGAAAATAAGCTCATTATTCGCAAAACTTTTGTAGTGACATTTTTTTTTTTTTTTAAATTTTGTTCATTAAAAAAACCTCTCGATGGTTGCAATTACACCCGCTGGCCCCTCCTCGTGGGCGCCCTTGGTTTACCGTCATTCTTGCCCTTTTGGCCGCTTGTTGCGTTTCTATCAATGAATGGTAAATTCAGAAGAAACGAAAACCGCGTCCTAGCCGGACGGGACCGTCCGTTCGCATTATATCCCCTCGAACGCGTTTCCCTATCCGATAAAAACGTCATTCGATACGCAGGCACATACGCACTCACGGGACCCAGTCCCCAGTCGGCGGCGGTTCATGTTTACTTGCAGCGCAACATAATATTAACATAATACGTTTTATATTATAAGGTTATATGCACGTATGGTCATTACTATTATTGACTATTACACACGTGCACACACATGACGGGTATCGACCCGGCCCGGTATCCGATTATGGTCACCGGATCCTTGAAGAGTGTCTTCCGCACATAACGACAATCTGATAGTAAGGACATCGTCGCTCATTCGGTCTACGGCGATAGCGCTCATTCTTTCAAGTACGGTTGTTCAATGGCGCGCCATGGTGTATACATAACTTTTGTATGGGGGGGGGGGGATCAGTTGCAAACAAATTATTATGGAAGGAAAATTCCGAAACCTAAGTACCTGCATATTTAAATAATAAATAATAAAATATATGTACATATATATATATATTAAATGTGTGAAAATAATAATTTACTGTAAATCTTTGCAATATTTGTTTCCTTATAATATTCTTACATTAAAAACATTATTTTATAAAATTTTAAAATGGCTTATGACCCCTACATGTATACGCCCCTGCGGTTTTTAACCATCGGGGAGAAAAGTACTGAAATATGCGCTATTTTATGACTGAGAAAATTTTCAAACGAAGCAACATTAATTCCATTTTTTTTCTCGTGTTCAACTTTGTCAATTCGGTCTGAATTAAAATGATATTTATTAAACAATTATTTACGAATTAATAAATGTATCGAAAACGAAACGGAAGTATGAGCACTTTTCCGATCTTGTCACGACAATTGTTTCTACACGGTTGCGTTTTGAATTACGAGATTCATGAAAAACGCAAAATAAGACAAATTGGATGCAATTCGTACAAAAGCTAGCAGGGCAAGTACGCGTGTAGAGCTAATTGGTCAAGGTATTCGGGACCAGCTAAATCCCGAACGAAAAATATCGGAGCCAAGCACCGTGAAACAGTAAGTTTTTAGTATAGTTAATATGATTAAGAATTAACGAAACGTTTCAATAGCATAACTATTTTTGGGCCATATAGATGAAATACAATAGAATACAAATATGTAATAACATTTTCTAAAAAATTAATAAATACTATTGTGCTAACGCCAAGTATGGGCGTATCCGAATTGGTTCGCGTTTGTGTACAGGTAAAATAGCGAAAATTTTAATTTTGAAAACAATTTATCTACACTATTAAAAATTAAAATTCAGCGAGCCAGTGCACAGAGAGAAAAAACAAAATTTTAAAAGCTTTAAATATATATTATCATACATAGATCATATTATATCGATAAGATAAAGTATAGAAATATAATACACTATAGATTACTGGATTTGGAGTATAACTGACTACATTAATAAGAAGATTACAAGAATTGAATATTTAAAGAAAGTTAGCTTCAAATTTACAAATCAATTGTTTTAAACTATATTTATTATATTTTATTATTTGTATTTAAAGTGATGACAAGTTGACTTCCAAATCAACGATTTAAAATTATAGATATTTTATAATTTTTTTCAGGCGGGAACCAATTTGATATGTGAGTTTGGAGCTCGGGAACCAATTTAGTACCAGCCTCAATTCCAACATTAAGAAATATTGATTTCATTCTTCCGAAAAGTGGTCAATTTTCCACTTAATCCCTTTTGGCTTTTACCAATCGATACATTAATCAATTATACCAATTGATGAAATGCACTTATATCCTAATTTAAATCTTAACCGTTTTCTAATATATATTTTTTTTTAATTTACACAATGACGCAGTAATTATTGTAATATAATTTGTTCAAAAACTGTCTTTGGTTTTTTTACCACATAATTGAACTTCACAAAATATCAAATAAAACTTTAACATTTAAATCATTTTTATAAAATCAGTTCCATATAATTTCAGGCCTAATAATAATATTAAATGAATATAATTATATATTAAAAAATGCTTATCAAACACACATAATTATGATTTTAAGTTAATAATGATTATAATTCATAGTAATTTAAATTAATAAATAAGTAAATCTGCAATACCATTATCTACTGATCTGTGTCATAATTTATATTTAATTTCTTTTTCTTTTTTATCGTTTCAGCTTCAACTACAAAGATTTTAGCTTAAATTTGTTTTACAATATATTTTAATCCTAAATAATTAAGATTTACATTGTTTATAATCTCTATGGTATTTACATTATATTTCGTTATATTAAGTTAAGAATTTTAATTATTTTCAAATAATTAGGTTCATTAGGTTTTCATCACGAAAAATCAATAAATTAATCAAGACAGATTAGTTAATGTAAGAAGAAGAACATTTTCCATACACATGATATATGATATTAGTACATATACTATATCGAGAGTATTTGTTCGTTGGTAAAAATGAAATAAAAAATATAGTCATTAAAATGACTTGATTAAAATATTATACATTAAAGATGGGGAGGCATTGTAAGGATTTTAATTGTACTCTATTTTAAACGGTTGCTTTAGACGAATTTCGGCTTGAAGAATATGGATTTGATCCGTTCGCGCACGTGCCGCCTACCCGCGTATTTTGATAATGAACTCAACACGATCATCGCGACGTCGACCAAAAAGAAAGGATTAAACCTTTGTCGTCCTCTTCACGAATTTACTCTCCCTATTACCACCACTGTCGGTCCGAAGTTTTAATCGGATCGACGTGCATTCTTATATAATAACATTGTGAGTTTTCTTTTGGTATGATTTTTACTGCAGATATTCGCCAGTGCCTTTTATTTTTTATTCGCTTTTGTGCGAGTACACGTAATATTATCCTAATGCACATTGTGCTTGTATATAATATATACCTGTACGCAACGGGGGTTCGGCTGAAAAGTTAAACGATAATCCGAAATGCCTTGTGTTCATACCACCCTCGTCTGTGCGGTAGCGCAGACAATTTCTCCCTGGCGTGTCTTCGCTTAATGGGATTCAGATTTTTCCATTGTCTTACACCGTACAGTCGTATTATATTGAATATTTTCAGCAATAATCTTGATTTTGAACTAAATATTCTGTTTAAGTACAAAATATTCGTTTGAGTTCTTAGCTATAATTATTGGTTTACACAGTGTTTTTATATATATATACAGTGGAACTTCGATAACTCAAACCTCTATAAGCCAATTTTAGATAACTCGAAGGAATGTCTTGGCTTCTGCCTTACAATATATGATATACGTGATAAATTTTCTCAATAATTCGAATTTCGTTAACTCGAATTTCTCGATAAGTAATTATAGTTGAATTTTGGCTTATAACTCAAATTTATATAATAATATATAACACGTACATACCTTGATAACTCAAAGGTCAATAACTAAGTATATGATTATAAATAACAATAATCGTAATTGAAAACCGCTTAATATTATCAATCTAATATTTACCTAATGCTTAAAAAGTACAGTTATAAATTCAACAATATAATATGGCTTTGCCTAAAACTACTCTTGCCCAGGAATTAAATAGTTTACAGGTTGTATGTAAGAATATTCAAGAACAATGAGAAATTGGAGACGAGATTTTTTCCGTGTAAATGTTATTGATAACTTTAGAGTTAGGTAAAAATTAAAAACAATCAAAAATATCAGATTTTTTTTAAATAATAGTTCTAATTTATTCATTACATTGTATTTTCTTTATTACACACAATTTATTACTTTATACTTTTTTAAAATTTTAATACAATATTCATACTTACATACATTATATAATTATTAGTAAATATATATATATAAATAAATAAAATTATAAAATTAAGTCTTTGTGTTTTTAAATAAAAAATAAAAATTCGGTAACTCGAATTTATATAGCCGATTCGAGTAATCGAGGTTTTCCATAAATCGAATTTTCGATTACTTAAATTTTTTTTTAGCCCCCAACCAATTCGAGTTATTTAAGTTCCACTGTATATATATATATATATATATATATATTAAAAACACAACCCTCAAACAGGGTGATCAGGGCTCAAAATGTCCATCCTTATAATATTTTACTTCCCGAAATTCTGATAAACGATTGAACTGAAAACGGTATATAAAATATAAATGCAAAGTAAGTAAAATGTCTTTACGTTAAAATTTCCATTTCACGCTTTTATCTTTTCATAGTTATTTCATATTCATATAATGTACAATACCCATTCAGCGCATCGCAGACCTTAAATTGATAATGCGATAATTTGGTATAACTTATAACATCTGTACAACTGACGATGTATCATCAAAACGTGGATGTGAAAAAAATATTGAGGTTGATGATATAGATCTGAAAATCTTTTCAGAGCACGGGGTCTACCACCGGTACTATGTACATCTACTGCCTACAGCTTCTTCGCCCACTCTTAGTTCGGATGGAAAACGTGGATGCACCCAAACGTTTGAAGAGAGTTTCTCTTAGGTTCTAAGTATTACGACCGAGACTATTTCTCATATTTCAACCGATTATCATAAAATTCAATACCATAACGAATATTTCACTATCCCCATCGTCGAGTGTTGATATCAAACAGATAAAAAATCTAACCATTAGAAAACCATACCATTTGTTCGAGCCGCACATGCTTCGCACCGTCGGCACTCGTGCCACATGATTCGCGTGTCCAAGGAGACTTGATATCGGTCCATCCCGATCCCTCCGCCACCGCCCTATCACAGTCCGGTCTCGAGTCTCACCGATTATCGTGCGCGACGACATCGATGAGGTGTACAACGGTGACTCCGTCACTTTTCATTTTTCAATTCATTCTTCTTTTTCTTTTTTACTTTCCTTCTTCGCGTGGTGGTGCCGCCTTGACCTGTGTACGTTTTTTAACTTGCGGTCGCGTTTTGTTTTTCTGCTAATCAACGTGTGTACGCCATTTCGTCGTCGTCGTTACATTTGACATAAGTGCGTCCTCCCGCCACCGTAAATAATTAACGTCCTCGCCGTCACTGTTCAAAACGGCGGGTACGTTCGTGTTGTTGCCCGGTTCGTGTATGCTGTTTCACCATTGCTTGTCTGTAGCTCCCATCTCATGGTGTCAAGAATGATGTCCATAATTTCCATCGTCGGGTATTAGTCAAATCGCTTATTATTATTATTATCATTGTGAAAAGTCTATGATCAGCGAATGAGTTTCTGGTCATTTATATTATAAATATTTGTTAATTTATTATTATTCTGAGGCGCCTCATAAATTCAATATACGTATATTATTATTATAATAATTATTAAGCGCACGCGCATCCATTGTATGCCTTGTTGTTGTTTTTCAATCAACTGTCCAATCGTACGATCGGTCTTCAATATACCTATCCCGCAACCAAACGCGAGTCTTGGCGGTTATCTGCCACAGCCGTAAGAGCCACCACGGCGTTAACACCATTATTATAAGGGCCATTTTATCAATCATCAGTTAAATATTAGATTAACTAATCTCGATTTTAACTGAAAATTAAAATAAATAAAATTTTATCAAACAAATTTAATCGGAGTTTAGGTAAATTGAGTTTTATAAACCGAAGATTTATTTACTATCAATTAAAGTGAGCTACGGCACTAATATAAACATGGTATTACTTTCATATTAGTAAATTGTAATCTTCTATAATTTTTATTCAGGTTTTATTGGGTCTGTCCATTCGCTTGGAGCACCACGTTATAATTTAATTGTTGTCCCCAAAATGTATTATCAAAATATATAAATAATACAAGTAGATTTATTATTAAAAAACGAAATCTATAAATTTAAATTAGAGATTCTCCATGTCCACATGTTAAGTAATTGGTTCATATTTCGAAGTTTTAAACATCAACCAACTTTTAAATCTAATTACACACTTAATTTAAAAATGTAACTTTAATTATTTTGACATTACAATAGTCCGTATTATCTTTAAAACCACATATATGAAAGGCTTTCAATGTTTGTTCAATTTTGTGGTTTATGAACAAGCGAGAATTAAATAATATTGATGGGATATTCCATTGTCAATATAATATTTTTTTTAGTCCCCAACTTATATAAGCTAAGATTTTTTAAACGGTTCAAATCATTTTTTAATTATTTTTATTGAAATATACGACACTAAGTATTTTAATTTTCTTGAAAAAGTTTTAGAAAAATCATCTATAGTTAATAAAGCTTCCATTCAAGGAGAAAAAAATGATTTTAAATTATTCTCAACAAATTTATTGGAATTAGGTTTTGGTTTTGTTGTAGCCAAATCAATAAAATATGAAGGTAATTAATAAAAAATGTGTATATCTTTGTAAATAACAGTTGAAATCCTTAAAAAATATGAAATATTAACAATAAAATATGTCTACAGGAGAAAATTGTAAACACAGGTTTTCACTTAAACGTGAATAATTGCTAATTAAATTCATGGACTGCCCGTTTTTAATTAAAGAGCATGTTTATTATGAATGTTTAAATGAACCTCATCATAAATTAAAAGACAATGATAAAAATGTAATAGTATAACCAATGTGTTTCTACAATAAAATTATTGGTACTTAGAAACATAACCATGAATTAAGATATACATTTAATATATTATTATTATTATTAAGATATTATCTTAATTCGTGAACATTATTTAACCCAGTAGTTTTCAACCTGTGCGTCGCGGCTCCCAGAGGCGTCGTCGGTTATTATCAAGGGAGCCACGTTCGCAATAAAAATTAAAAATAAAATTTCCGCGCACCAATACATATTACATGTTGCATGTGTGAGACAGATCGGCCGTCGATAACTGTGTTTGCGATATCGAGTAATAGAATATTACCATTGATTATAAATACTAGTATTTATAATCAATGATATTACTTTGGTTCTTTGTTAGGACTTGTGTATTCTTCATCTCGATGGATTCCATTTGCTTCTTCATACTTATGTGAAACGGGTTTTTCGGCCTTAGCAGTTATCAAAAGTAGATACAGAGCAAAACTAAATACCGAAAAAGAAATGAGAATCGCAGTATCAAAATTTACCCCACGATTTGATGATATAATGCAACAAAAACAAGTACAGCCGTCCCATTAAAAATTAAAATTATAATTAAAGTATTAATTTTTTAACTGTATGTAAAAAATAAATCTCAAAAAAAATGTTTCCTATTATTAATACTTAATTACATGTTTATCATTAAATAAAGTTAGATTAAAATTATTATAAATAATGTAAATTTGTTTATTTTAAATGTTTGTATGGAAGCTGTATATTTTATTTCAAAATCAAAAGGAGTCGTGGACCTAAAAAGGTTGATAACCACTGACTTAACCCATAATTTTTACTATACTGGTTATATTTTACTATACAGCGATAACAACAAAATTATAATGCGGTGCTCTAATCGACTGCGAATAGACAGACCGGGTTTTACTTTATCCATTAATAAATCCAATAACATAGGATTACAATTGATTTAATTGATTACATTGAGCAAGAAAATGTGTATTTCAGTGTCTTTGGTGCTCTAGTATTTTTTGTTTTTTTGTATTGTAATCGTTATATATTTAAATCTTATCATGATTCTAAAAACTAGGAGAGACCGCTCAAAATTTTTTATTAATTTTTTTTTTAAGTGAACTGGAATTACTTGATAAAGTAGTGGTTATCCAAAAACAAATTATTAAAAATAAAAAAATAGATGCCTTAACAGAAAATATAAAAAATAAAGCTTGAGAACATTTACCCAAAACATTCAACAGCAAAAGCCCTACTGATTAGTGAAAAATGTTTGAATGTGAAAACTTTGAAAGTCGGTAAAATTCAATTGTGAGATGTGACAGGAGGACGACTAGCTACCCCTCTCGAGGCGGTCAGTCAATTTTTTTTTTTTTAAGAAAAATTTTGATGTATGCAATAAATATGGTTTTCTATCGTTGAATTGCTTGTTTATATAATTTAGAAACTCAATTTCTTCATCACTACTGAAATCACTGCTACTAGAACTTATATGTATGTCAGTCATCTAGATTTAATTTTATGACACGGTTACAAATGAAAACAATAAATTATTTAAGTGAATAGGTAGGAATTTATTACGATATTTCCACTTCACAAATAATAAATTAAATTAAAACGTTTAGTTTTGAAAGTAATGTGTTATTATTAGGCTTAGGGACTTATAGCATTTGCATACATTTCTTAATTATTGTTAAATATAGCAGACTGCGAAATAAATTCGTTTCTCAGGGTCATGATATCAGATCTAAAGTTTGAATGTGCATATTTTTGCATATTTGATAGATTTTGCAGGAGAGTGCATATTTTGACATTTTTTTCAAATTTTATTACTTAAAATTAAAAACTATAGATACAAATAAAATAATATGCTATTTGCAAACTACCTCTCATATCTCGTTATAATTTTTGTGTAAGTATAAATAATACTATGAACCCGTATCGACCGTATAACCCGCTGGATATCCACCGGATATCGATAAAAATAATAGTCGATGTAGAATAATAGATTATTTATTTCAGTTCAGTCGAGTATTATCTGTAATTGTTTTTGCGTCTTGCAACCACTCATCGTCGAATCATACTTAAAACGTCGTACGCATATATTTTGTAACATCGCTTGATGCCGAAAGTACAACAGTCTACGAGTAGCCGACTAATAATTTTTGTTTTGGAGTTTAAAGATACATTTACATTCGATGAACACATTTTATTTTGTGTACTATGTGATCATTTTTTTTTTTTGCATATAAATGCTTATTATAATGCATATTTTAATGATTTTAGTAGCATATTTGTGTATTTTTTAGAGCTATAAGTCCCCAAGTCTTTTTATTATCTATGATAATATGAACTTAAGCTAAGTTTAAACACTTTAACTGACAAAAAAAAAAAAAAATCGGTTAACTTAATCTGTGGTTAAGTTATAATTTAACTGATTGGTAATAAAATTATACTTTTAGCTTTACTGAAATTTAACTTTATACCGAGTTTAAATTGTTTTAACTAACGATTGGTAAAATGGCACTAAGTCTACTAGTGATAACTCATCAATCTGATCTGTTATCCGACCGTTATTATCAGTTCATTAAACTTTTGATTTATTAATTTGTCGCATTATGGTTTTTAATTTTTAATTTCGATTTGTCATTGTTTTATTTTTATTACATTTCATCATACGTAATTGTATTTGTCATGGGCATACACCTGACCATTTGGCACGCAAAATATTTACCAATAACTTACTAAAGTTCCATACGGAATATTCCTATTTACAATTGATTATAAATTGTTAATGGAATTTAAATTATCAGTTTTTGAATAAATATTGTAACGAAAATATTAAAATATGGTAAAATGTTCAAATGTTAACCACTTGTAATTTCCTATAAAAAAAGAGTTTTATTGACTTGATTGTATTTTTTTTATATTTTTTGTTTCATTAATTCTGTATAAGAATTAAGTTTGCAGAGATCTTTTATTAGATTTACATTCAAAAAAATACTACAATATAAGAAAACCACGGCAGTCAGCTGCACTAGTACACATACATTTTTGTAAAATAAATTGCCTAAGCAAAACTCCTTGTTAAATGTAATTTAATTAATTTCGTTTCATAGCATTCAAAAATACGATTTAATCAAAATAAACTGAAAAATAATTATTCATTCATTCACATTCCGATTTTTCACAAAAACTTTAGTTACATTTTTGATTACAAATTTATTACTATATGACATGTGAAACTTTAAACAATTTTAACTTATAATCAACAATTAACTAATTTATCCGTAATGGAGTGTATAGACTATGACAAATGTGTTTACAATTAATTTGTTTGATTGTATTTGAATAATATTTAAAATTTCTCAAAATTCATGTACCTGGGGAAAATTATTCTATGAGCATTTTAAATCTAAAACTAGTTTAGCAATACACAAGCTTAAAGTTTAACTACAGAACCATTTTTAGAATACAATTATTTATCATTTCTTTTAAATGTGTTTAAATAACACGATCACAGTCTATTATTACTAAATAACGAAATACGCATCTCCCGATTTTTCAGTATGTTGTCCAAGCAATGAAATGATCACTGAATCCGGTCGATTTTAAGTTTTCACTTAAAATGTTATACCTAATACATATTATTATTATTATAAATCAAAATGTATTATAAGAATATATTTTCAACCCTGGTTTTAACATTTAATTTACTAATATAATTTTTTGACTATTATCTTATGACTAGAGACCGGAATTTTATGCATTTGCATGTTCATACCGAGTGTATGCACTTATACAAGGATTCGAAATGTGGGCGATTCCGAACCAACTGATTCCATAGATCAAATTTAATTTTGCATATAATGGCATATTTGAAGGATTGGGGCATATTTTTGCATAAGTGCATATAATGTATATATTTTTTAAAATCATAGTAAATAATCAAATTATTTCATGTTTTTATTTTGGAAATTGAAATTTTCAATTACTATTAAAACGGTATAGAATTTTATTTTTTCGAGTTCAATACCGTGTTGATAAACTATTATCTGACAAATAAATTTTAAGGTTACTTCTTAAAGTTGCGTAAAAATTTAGTATTCATTTATTGGGTACACTGCAAATTTGAAAAGTGATACACTGATTTAAATTCACCATGTTTTATCGTTTCATGTATTAGTGTAGTAGCATGACAATATTGACAATTTTGTCGTGTGTAGTAACTAGTAGTGGTGTACATATTATCACGTTTCATTTATGGTTTAGTGAAGTTTTTATTCTTATTTTGCGTAAATTATAAACAATTTGAAAAAATGTCTAAAATACGAAAAAATATTAAGTGTTTGATAAACCAGTGAATTGAACTATATAATAGAGACACTATTGTATTTACAACTGATGAAAACGTAGTCTATTGTCAGGTATGCAATCGCCAAGTACCGTGTAATAAAAAATTTCAAATCACACAACATTTTCATACATCTTTTCATACTGATTCCTTGAAACGAAGTTTAAATAATAAAAAACAAATGTTATTGGGAAATGTTAACAAATCTAATACTAATAATTTTAATGAAGATCTCTGTTTGAGCTTAGTAGCTGCCAACATACCATGGTTTAAACTTCAAGTTCTACAATTTAGAGATTTCTTGCAAAAATACATGAATCAACATATACCAGACGAGAGTTTACTTCGAAAATCTTATTTCGAGCCATGTTATAATAAAATAATAAAAAACATAAGAGAAAAAGTAGGGGATTCGTATATTTTTTTAATTGTAGATGAAACAACAGATATTAATGGTACCTACATAACTAATCTTTTAATAGGTGTGTTAAGTAGTGAAAACTCTTTCAATCCCTTTTTAATCGCTAGTAAAAAACTAGAAAAAACAAATCATTCAACTATTGCACGTTTTGTCAATGATGGCTTAAGGATTTTGTGGCCAAGTGGTGGTAATGACGAAAAAGTTTTGCTATTATTATCAGATGCAGCCCCATATATGATAAAGGCAGGTAAAACATTAAATGTATTTTGCCCCAACATGATACATGTTACATGCCTAGCGCATATGCTTCAAAGGATTGCTGAAAAAGTGAGAGAATTATTTCCAAATGTTAATACACTGGTAAATAATTTAAAAAAAGTGTTCTTAAAAGCTCCCCATCGTGTAGAAGTCTACAAAGATGTTTTGCCAAATGTAGCCTTACCACCAGAACCTACACTCGCTAGGTGGGGTACTTGGATTGAAGCAGCCACCTTTTGTGCTGATAATTTTGAACAGCTAAAAATAATTATCATTGAAAAATTGAAAGAAAAAAATGTGGTCAGTATAAAAAAATGTGAAGATATGCTTAAGTTAGAGTCTGTTAAAACTGATCTTACATATATTAAAACCTATTTTTTTATACTTGTTAAAAGTATTAAAAAATTAGAGTCATCTAATTTACCTTTGTTTGATGCGACAAAAATTGTTAATAAAACTATTTTAAACATGGAAATGGTGTCCGGAAATAATGGAAAAATTATTAAAGATAAAGTTTCTGATTTAATACACAAAAATGGTGGTTTTAAAATATTGAAGCAGATATCAGATGTTTTATCCGGGAAAAAAGAAAGTTTTTTACCCCCAAATTTTACACCCACGATGAGTACTTGTATGAAATATGCACCTATAACATCTGTGGACGTTAAACGGTCGTTTAGTACTTACAAAATGATATTAACTGAAAAAATAACCAACATGACCCTACAAAATATGGAAATGTATATTGTAATTAATTGTTATGAAAACAAAAAATAAGTTTTTTTTTTTTTATTTAAATATTTTTTTGATTTAATTTGATGTTGAAAAGTTTAACATTTCTATTTTATTATTTGTTAAAATGTTTTAAAAATATGTAATGGTGTTTTTTTTTATATATTTAAATATTTTGTTGATTTAATTTGATGTTGAAAGGTCCAACACTCCTAATTTTGTTATATTTGTTATGTTATAAATTTATTAAATTTGTAGTTGATAAAGAAATATAAATATATAATGCATATTTGAGCATATTTTTCATTTATTTGTGCATATTAATGCATATTTTGACCCTTTTGCTTTGCATATTTGCATCATATTTGCCACATTTTTAGTGCATATAATTCCGGTCTCTGCTTATGACCTTAAACACCTGAACTTTGTTTACTTATCCATTAATATTTAATTATTACTTGGCACTCAACCCATTATCATCATGATATACTTCAGCAATACTTCCCTTTCAGTTTCTTAAGTATTAACATGATCATCACCTGACTTAATATGCAGTTCAAAACACTTAATTCGAGATTAGTAAGTAGGTCTCCACAGGAAAAATATTTACCTATACGTGAGTTCCGCTTCAAAAAAAATACATCGTACGTGTGTAAATTCCTACATGAATATATATTATAACAAGTACAGATAGTTTTCCAACTTTATAATCACTTAGGACTAACAACTTAAACGTTGATTGGTGTGGTTAACATTTGTATGTTTTTGTGTTTTATAAAAAAAAAATCTAATGTCTAATGATATTTTGAATTGAACATTGAATTTGAGTATCAAATACACATGAAATACATGTAATCAAGGCTAGGCTTTAACGAGTTAAAAATTAAAATTAAGTTTTTTAACTCACATACAACTTATGTTAGGTTTATTAACTTTATTATTATCTTATGTATATATTATATTATGTTTTAAAAGTATTGTTAAAGCATTAATTAAATATACTAAATTGTATATTTAATCAATGTGCACATATATTAATGCGTTAGTTTGCATTAATTTATAATAATATTTATCCTACTTAACATGGGGTATAATTTTCTTATATAATTGTATGTACGTAATTTTAACATTAATATTTTATAAAAATTAAAAATTGTTTAAATAATATTTAACTTAGGAGGGGAGTAAACTGATAAGTATTATATCTATATATTATATAAAAATAAAAAATTAAGTCAAATTTGTATATAAATAAATTTTTCAAATAATTTTGTTTATCTGAGAAATATTATTATAATATATTGAAATCGATATTTTCTAACATCGTTTACAAAAAAAATCAGCGGGAGTAAATAAATAGATTTACTATGGATATATAATATATATTATATTAAATATTATATATTAAATATATATAACACATATTGATGTATTTCAGTAATAGAATACCACTTGTATTTATAAAATTGCAGTTCAATCGTAGAAATGCTATTTTTATTACCGATGAGAAAGTTTGGTTAGTCGTATTAATATGAATAACAACTCGACTGTGTTTTTAATATAGTCTTTTATTAGTGACCTAACCTAACCTAAATAGTAATGTTCATATAAAATTTGTGTGCGAGATGCCAACCGGTAGACAATTCTCACCGATTTTGATATGATACTGATAATTATTATTTAACCATATAGTATTGTTATTTTACATAAATGCTTATGTTACAAAGTTCAATATTTTTTTTTAATTTAGTTAATTTTTTTATCCATTCATTTTTAACTTATTGAAGTTAAAAAGATATACTGGTTATTGTTATTGTAAATCGATTATTTTTCGTAATATTAGTGCAATAATAATGACGGATAGTACACTTCTGATTTTTCTCAGAGTTGGTAAAAAATAGTAAAAAAAAAAAAAACGAATAAATGCCCTAAAATTGAAAAGAATGATTTAAAAAACTATCATTTTGAACGTGAAATCGAAAAAATGTAAAATAAATGAGTTGTCGAAAAACATTTCAGACGGCAATGAAATCGTAGTCTACTAAATTTCTAGAAAAAATATGCAAAAGTTGCCAACATCCGGGCCCTAATAATAATAATAATACGATATAGTGTTTAAATAATAACGTTTCCGACCGAGATAGAACAATATTATCGATACGCTCATGTGAGTTGTAACCTTGTTAACGCGCGCGCTCATTCTAACGCCGTTCACGCTACGTATCTACTGTATCACGACGATGACCCTGTCGCGTCGATAAGAAACAAGCAATATTGTTGTGTAAAAGACAACAATAACGCAATCTTATTATTACTATTAATAACTATTTTTTCATTTACTCGAGGCTTTGAACACAAAGTTTTCATCAGCCTACAATACTTATTTTATTATGTATAGTCGGTGTTTTAAGTATCTAAAGCTGCTGCGCATACACTCGAGAAAAAAAACAAAATGACAATTTTATATGATAGCTGGTGCAGATCCAATGGGGGGATTGGGTTAGGCTAAAAATTGATAATACTCTATTATTATAGTAATTTTTATGAATTTAGATATATTCATACGAAAGAAATCATACAACTTGGATGGGTAATGCTTTAAAAATGTAGACAGCATTTAAAAAACAGCGTACACATTTTCAAATACGTCACTATTATCATGTTGCCATCAATGTTTATGCACCCAATGTGTTTTCTGAGATTTAATAATAGAACTCTTTAATAATTCCATCCTAAAAATCCCATTCATTATCTGAATAACTATAAAATTCCATATTTTTAAAAAAAAATATTATAAAACTACACACCGTGTACTGCAATCCGTCAACTATCAAAAAAGTTATTGTGGAAAACAATTCGCGGTATCTTGTCATTATTATCACCAGATGAAACAATTATCTGTTCAACTATCATAGTTTGAATTGAAAATTCGAGTACAACGAATGCAACTATATCCAAGGAAATTCGGGCAGAATATTTTTCGGTTCATTCGATCCGGCTGGTTCGGATCTCTAGTGTATTACGTTCCCGGATCCGAATACTTCTTTTGAATGAGTTGACGTTTATGTTTTATGTCTGTGATAAGTAGGCGCCAAGGCCACAGATAGAAAAATATTTTGTGGGAGGGTTGGGGTATAAATATGTCTTCAGACGAACAAATTTACATTTAACATTTCAAACGGACATTTTAATATGGGGGCACTAACAGGCACTTAAAATCATTCAATTCTGTTTAGAGAACAATTTCGGGTGGAGGTGTAGGGTCTGAACCTTAACCTCACCACAGCTACGGGTTAGGTGGGGAGAAAATTCTAAAAATTAGTCGTTTACGCGGAGAATACACATTTTAATGACAATTTTATTATTGTTGTTTGTTGTAACAATTATCGGTTGTCGGCGACGATGTTTACGAAGAACGAAAAAAAAAAAAATTCGCGAAAATCGCACGCGGCGCATCGGTGGAAGAGCGCATACGCGAGTGAAAACGTGTCCAGGTTCGACGCGCGCGAACCGTTCCTTCGGCCATATCGCGTCGGTTTTGTTTTTTTCCTCCGCCGTCCGTCCATCCGTCCGTACACCACGAGGTTTTCGACTGGCGCGATAATCCGCGCGC